>NC_133203.1:1995220-2035220 GCF_958299795.1 Porites lutea
GTAATAATCCAGTTACATTCTCTCGAGACACTCACAGTGGTTGCCTAGCGCGTGATGAGTTTCTGGTTATAGGGAAGGGTATCATTTGTTTATTTACATATTTACGTATTTATAGTTTTTTATTGGTGAGCACTGTACTGCACTGCACTGACTGGAATGGGCTCTTTCCAGTCGTGAATTGATTAGAATAAATTTCCGCATATCTTTCTAGAATCATCTCAGCAACAGTGGGTCTGAAAATGAAGAAGTGGCTGACTAGTAATCCGCTCGAATTACGAGAAGAATATTAATTTTTTTAAAAAATCTATCAAGCAATAATTTATAAAAGTAGACCGAATTGTTTACAAAACCGCTAACAAGAGCCCCTCGATACATACTAATGAAATCCTTCTCTCTAGCAATCGGCTGGAGCCATCTCATGATCATATCTTTTACACACGTTTTTAAAAAGATTGAAACTACTATGAGGTGAAATTGCATGTCAAAAGAGCTTCGTTTTCTACAAATAACAGCCAAACATCAAGATTTTTTTTCCCATATTTATAATGATAAAACCTTCATCCCAAAATATCCCAATAACGCTCCTATAGATTCCGTTTTAACTTCACGAACATCGAGGCGACTATTGGAGAAAAAAGTTCCCGTGAACAATTTTGTAGGAACAGTTCCCAGTGCCGAGAAATATTGCTGCAAGTAAAAAAGACAATGGCGTCATTTCGTTGCTATGACTATTCCGATGTCATTGAAACCCTGCTCATGATAAATTTTCATCTTTATCTAATAAAACTATGGTAGCAGTTTTTCCAAATGTTTGTCTATGGCGACGTAGTTATTCTCAAAATTGGGAGGTATTGACCTTTATATGCCAGTACGGCTTACGTTATTGCATCGTATCGCCCTCGTTTCTTTTGTACCGTTTCGTAAAAATTTGGGCAACTTGGGAGAATTTTTTGGGCAAATGGTTTACCGCCCCCCCCCCCCCCCCCCTGGCAAAAAAATTGCCCGTTCGCCTATGTTTGGACAAATTGTTCCCGATATTACCTGATAAGGGAGAAGATGCGATCGACATGAGTGTGAAACGAGCTATCAAAGCCTGACGATGGGATTTCGTTCAGCGAAAAGCGAATGAGCCAAAGAGCCTTAGCTTCATAAAACGGTCTTCGAATTGTAAAGCGACGTTGACATTCACATGAGAAAGCAAATTATTTTACAACTTAAAAGCGTTAATAAGCTTAAAGTGATCTTTGAGTTAAGCGGAAATGCTGCGCCGATAATACGTTTCTAGAATATTCAGGTGCACATGCAATCGGATACTTCAACTATGCTGGGTTTCAATTCCTAAGGTCAGAACACCTACAGCTTCGGGCAAGGATCTAGCTCCCTTTAAAGCGTTAGTGCTAGAGAGATGCTAAAAGTTACCGGAGAAATGCTGACGAAATGAACACAATGAACACAACCAATGAACACATCCGATTACAAGTCCCCTCGGATATAAGCCCCCGCCTCTTGTCTAGCTTGTATTGAAATGAATAACCCAAATAGTATTTTAATTAATTAGCACTTCTAAGTACAAGCTGTCAGTCACACATGTCACAAATACGATTGCTAGCCTTTAAAATCATGAAGCGTTTGCAACGGAAAATAGCTTTTTGAAGTCTTCTAAGAAATCGCCCTATGGAGTCCTCAAACTCCGATGCACAGTTTCTCCAGCCCGTAATTTAGCGAGGTAATTTAGAAAATGTTCATCTATGCTTTCATCAGAATCTTGGAACAGCTGCACATCTTTAGTTGGCTTTCATATCCTAGTGGTCAATTGGCCAAGTGTGGTGTAGATCATACTTGGCCGCGAACTTCGGCTTCTTTGAACTACAAAACAGACAAAATAATGTTTCCATGGTCACTAAGTAAAGTTAAGTGACACTTAAAGAATATGCCAAGTGCCCTTAGATTATACTTACAAGCTCTAGTGTGAAGTCAATGACAGTGTTCAAAGCGAAGATTTGAAAGCACTGGCTAGATAAAAATTGAAAGGCAAAAAAGATCTCCCCTTACAATTTTCATTTTACGTTTTCAGTCCATTTTTATGTGAATATCATTAACTCGGGAACCTGCAAACCCATACGTATACCCCCGCCGCTGGGTTCGCAGGCTATTAGCTTGCCTCGACAAAGTGTAGCGACAAAACAGATGTCATATAACGCTGTTTTAATATTTATAAATTAATTAACACCTTTTTGAAATCAGACAAATCAAACTGCTGGCGAAAAAAAGCAATCATAGTACAGAAGCAGTTTTAAGGAACACAAGTGGTAAGTTTCTAATCGTTTTTTTCTTTAACTTAGAATGATGAAAATCATAGTCACCTTATTTTGTAATTACAGTTGACCACGACGGGAATAACGAATAGTCACTCCTCTCGTCCGAATCAAATTATCCATGTGCGTGACTTGCAAAGGTTACAGCAGCTATTGTTGTTGTTTAAGAGTGACGTTAGGTCTTTTTTCCTAATGTTCTTTTTGAAAGATTCAATATTCGAGGAGCCTTTCAATTTAATATCTAGTTTCGACCGTATATGAGGTCCTTGATATCTAAGAGAATGCTTTCTATAGTTAATAGTGTTAAAAGTCGGAATATCAAAATCACTGTTTCTTAGTGAATAATAAGTGCTTTTCCGCTTAAATAGTTCGTTAACAATACTCGGTGCGAGGCCATATTTTACTTTGTACATTAATATAGCGATATCTTGTAGTCTTCGATTTATAGGTAGTGAAGGTAGCTCTGCACGAACCAAAAGGTTTTCATATGATTCTGAATGTGAGTTAAATACTGCTCTAAGAGCGCGTTCTTGAATCCGCTCTATTTTTCTACTGTCAGAAGATCTACAGTTATGCCATACCAGATGGCAATATGTTAAGTGAGGCAGGATGGATGATTTGTAGATTATCAGTTTTGCTTTGCATGGTATCAAATTTCGCAGTCTCAATAAGACACCGACTTTTTGACTGGCTTTTATGCAAAAGTTACTGATATGGCTGGTGAAATTAAGCTTGTCATCTATTTCAACTCCAAGTAAAAAGCATTTTTACATACAGGGGCTTTTCAGGGTCAATTAAGCAATCGTAGTCTAGACGTCGTTTACCTTAAATAAACATTTCAGTTTTTTATGCTTCTGACTTTGTAAGATTTGCAAGTAAAGTATAAAACCCCTAGCTTTGCTTTCAAATGGACTATTATTTCTGTTGTCAATCAAACTATAGTCAATGGACCTTTTTTAAATAGTTGGTCACGTAATCAACTTTTTGTTAACATGAAAACAATACTTTTGGAACAAAATGATTTAAGCAGGAACTGAAAGACCATATAAAAATTAGGTAACCCGTAAATTTTCAGCGGTATATATCTCAAACGTAGCGATTGCAACGGCTGCCAAATAGAAGGTACCATAAAATTCCGAACTAGTAAGCCCCGGGGCCTATATTTTTCAAAGGCCCTTTTTGAGGGGCTTATATTTGAAGGGGCTTATCTACGGAGGGAAATTTGCGTCTCAAAATCGATTGGGCTAGCCCTATAGTTGGATGTAAATTTACCATTTTTGCTTTGTTTTACTTTGTATTTGAGGGCAATTTTCCAATTTCAAGCCCCCAGGGGGCTTGTATTTGGAGGGGCGATTTAACGGCGGGTTTTTTACGTTACCCGTTTGGGGGGCTTATACATGGAGTTGCTTATTTTCGGAATTTTACGGTATTCGATATGTAGTGAAAAACAACTCTTGCCACCCTAGTCGCGGTTCAGTGGCTTCCCATTCAAATCTTGATTTTGAAATGTTCAAACTGTCGTTGAATCTTTCTCTTACGCATTACAGCGTTTCCAACGAATCTGCGCGGAAACCCCTCCTACGCAAGCAAATACAAATCCCTCTCATTTACGGCAACCATTGCAATTGCTACTTTTGAGATATTTTTTTAAAAAAGAATTGTTTTTGTGTTTACAGACAGTCGATCACACGACCAACTTTTTCAAAAGGCCTTTTTTTGCGTGAATTTCCTTCTTCGATGCATGCCCGTATTAAGAATCGGCTTGAGATATATTTCTATAAAATTTGCTTTTAAAGGGACAGTGTCCCGATTATGCGCACGCGCGAGCGTCATCTGTTTTTTCTTCAAAAGACAATAGAACTGTCAAATTGACTCGACAAGATTTCCTTCCGGACCGCACCGCCGACAGAGATTTGTTGTTTATATTCTCAAGTAATAT
The DNA here is from genome assembly GCF_958299795.1 of Porites lutea. Lineage (NCBI taxonomy): Eukaryota > Metazoa > Cnidaria > Anthozoa > Scleractinia > Poritidae > Porites > Porites lutea. The sequence goes on from NC_133203.1 coordinate 1,999,475, forward strand.
TTTAGACTTTCGAAGAAGTCTTTCGTCTTATATAAAAATTTGGCTCGTGGTTCGAAGACTCATCGCGATTTTATCGCTAGCTGGGCCGCCTCGCAACCCGAAAATCTCGTTCCGCTCGCTTTAAAAACATGTTTTCTAATTTGAAACTCGTGTCAGAGGTCAATCGCTCCAAGTCCAGTAATATCTGCCTGATTTGCTCGCGTTCTAGCCTCAAACGTTTGAAAGACATAAATAAAAATGCAATCTCAACGCTATGAATCATCACAAAGGTTAGTCAAAAATGATATTATGATTTCATGTCAGTAGTTTTTCAAAACATGTAGCGCCTGTTTGTTTGATTTTGTCCGCCGTAGGGAGATTCATTTAAAAGTTTACTAACGCGTCGTTGCAAAACATTCTGCTTCACGAAGCTTCCCTCCACAAGATCTCCTCAGTCACATCAATGTCTCAACGGTTTCTTTCTTACAGTCTTTATTGTTGCTGTTTCATTTCTGCGTATTCCTTTCACAATTATCTGAGCTTGTATGGAAGCTAGCAGAAGAAATAAGCCTTCAATCGGTTTCAAAGTGCTTCCAATCTTTTGGTCCTCCGGCCAACGGTAATAAAAGTAACGCCAAAAATTCCAGATTTTGCCCAAATCGAAACTTAACAGGAACAATATATCATTGATCTATAATCCTGAGAAGTTTTAGTGTCGTATTGAACCCGGCCAAGCGCGATGCAAACGGATTTTTCAAGATTCTCTTACTCTCCTCGCATCTTTTGATTTCGCGACATCCTGTCCAAAAATCAAAGTTTGGTGCATGCGCAGTAACGGGATACTGTTCCTTTAATCTATTTACTTACCAGTATTATCTTCACTTACTTGCTAAACGTATTCAGAATTAGGATTATAAATTATCATTCCATCCCTACAATTGTCAGTTGAAAAGATAAAAAAACTAAACTAGAGTCTTCCTTAGGAAGCTTTAAAGTAAGTACAGGTTGACTTAACTGAATAACTTACGGAAGTTTAACTTTCAATATCCTGGCTTCTTTTGGCATAACTACTCCAAAAAAATATACTTCTACCCTAATTTCCCTCAAATTTAATAGTCGCCTCTAGTTCTCCCAAGGGCATCTGCAGATAATTTCAAATGTGTTTTTCTACTAAGCTTTTCTTTACAACTGATCTATAAAACAAACAACAATTTCATTTTTTGTGAGAAATATAAATAGTTACTTATTACTAAAAGTAAGAAATGTAAATATAGTAAGAAAAATATCTGTTTTGCATATGGAAGAAGCAGATAAGCTTTGCAAGAAAGATTCACGGAACTGTCCTTTCTCACCAGAATTGTCTGCGAAATATAAATGTTAAAAATGTATTCAGATAAGCCTTATTCTTCTATCTCGTAAATCTATTAAAGCCGTACAGTTCGTTAATAATAAAAAATTGGAAATCAAATATGGACTTCTGTAGCGCGGAGTGAAACCGTCATCTCCCCAAACAAGAAATAAAATAATAATTATACTAATAAAAAGAAAAAAACTGTGAATTCGCAACGAACTGACATGAATGTTGAATGTAAGCCAAAATGTATATAAAAATGTTTTTAGAGTAATAGGCTCCTCACGTTTTACATGTTGTTTAACATCTTAAAAAGTATTTCTGGTATTGCAATTTCAACTCGGAGGGTTTTTAAATTTTTTTTTGAAAGTTGTGTCTTCTTTTAGGGATGGCTCTCTACCGAACTATTAATTAGCAGACAGTGATTGTTAATTTTCAGTTTGAGCACATTAGTCTTAAGTCATTAAAATATTTCATGATTCGTGTAAACAAAGAAGCTTTGATCACCCTTTCTGACTAATTGTGTCGGCTGAAATATCAACTTGCTTGACATTTCTATTATTAGTTCGCTTAAAATGCTTGAACTGTTGGCGTCTTTTTGTTGAAGTTTTAGTAAATGCTTTGTAAGGGGATTTGGCGTTTCATCAATATATACTTTTTTAAAAAAACTAATTATTGCCCCGGTTTCCGTTCAGTTTTGCGTTTTCTACTAAGTCCTCATCCACACGTACTGTATCCTGTTATTTTTGAACTGGGGAAATTTTAATTTTTCTTGTCTGTTTTCAAAAAAAGTAGGCATCCACTCGACAAATTAATTGAAACTGAATAATATTGCCACCATGGCAACGTGACGTAACGACTTATATATAGCGTATAACGTCCCCTATTGTCCCCTATAGAGCGTGCTGTGTACGATGTATGGCATCATCGTGTTCAGAAGCAGCGTTTTTGTCTGTCCACACGAAAACGACAATCCGGTGGCGTTTAAAAAAAAAACCCTCTCTAAGAACAGTTCTCAAAAACCTTCGTTTTTGGTGCCCAAAAGTGCCTTTAAATTGTGGACAGAGGGCTAAAACAGGGGAAAAAATTCTTCCTTTTCAAAAATATTCGGATACGTGCGAACGCGGGGCCTTGTTATCCTTATTTTACAATTAAACTGTCAAGTTTGGAAGCACTTAAAAGATTAGTTATTATTTAAAACTTGAGTTTTAACTATCAGTGTTGGAATAACCATCTTTCTTGTAGTACTACAAGCAACTGAGCTCGTTTATCATTAACACATTCGCACGAATTGAAGGCGATAGCAGCACGAGTTAAGTAAATTGTATTGCTTCTGAAAGTTTCTATTTTTCACTCTACGTTTGAATATCTATTTATTCAGCTGCTCCACTTAGGTTTCCATATGTGGCCTTGATTTATCATGGAATTATTTCATTGGTTGTCTTTATAATACTGTTAATTAAGTGACATTCCTTATACAGCCTTGGTGAACACAAATTGAAGTATATCTTGTGAATAATAACAGATAGCAGAAATAATCCAAAACTGTACGTACCACGATAATATGCGATAACACTGGTAAAAATGTCGCTCCCATCCTTTTCGCTTAACACTTCAACTTCTGAAATTCACCTTCGCTACAAAATATATAGAAATAATAATATTATAGCAAAAATATTCGTATCCAAAGAGAATACTGGGTCCACTGGACTTTTATAATCTCTTACTCACTTTCTATCACATAACAAAATTCATTAATGGCTGTGGAAAGCACAAGATCGATGGACAAAAATTTCTCGGTTAGTGCCAAAATGTTTAATCCAATCCATACAATAGCTTTATCGGTACATGGAATGTGTGTTTTCGCTACAAATAGATGAGCGGTTAAAGGTTTCCACTTTACCCCACTTTTCCGGCAACACCACTTAGAAGAGATTATCTTTTTCGTCTTGTCATGGAAAGTTTAACTGGAAGCAATATGAGATCAGCGAGGGCCTGCCTACATACTTATCCTGAAACCATTTCATTGGTCATCTTTATACTGATACCATAACAATACCACCCTGATAAAAAGGGATTGAAGTATCTTCTGAAGTGTAACATACAACTTGACAGAAACAAAGTTTAGCCATCATGATATTGAACAAAAAGATAGTACGTACGTTGACGATTAAATCCTCTGGCAAAAAACTCACTAGCGACCTTTTTTCCCTCACAATTTAACGGCTGACATCTGTTAATGCTAATGTTATAATATAGAATACCACCATTATTTCTTTGATCACAGACTTAATTTGTTAGTGGGGGTGATAAGAAAAAACATTCTCGGGCAAAATCTCTCTAAGTGCGAAATGGCTTACTGTATTAAGCTAATCTGATTTAAATTTACATATGACAGGTGTCTTTATACAACAATATATGTACGACGGTTGGTTTTCGCTTTTTGCCACTTTTGGAACATCTTCAGGGGAGATTATTTGTTTGTCGTCCAGTCATGGAATACCAAAATGACACCAATTCGACGTCGGAGAAGATCTGCACGCAGGCCTCGACTTTGGTGAAATGCATCAAAATAGTCGCTTACTCGTCGATCATGTTAACTTCGCTGCTTGGAAACTTAGCTGTAATTGCAATCGTGTCAAAAAACAAAAGGATGCGGACGACAACGAATTACCTGATCGCTAACATGGCCGCTTCTGATCTATTAATCTCTGCCTTCGCAGTACCACGAGAACTCGCGCAAATTTTTGCTGGTTCAAATATATGGCTTCTCGATGGCTTAGCAGGTTCAATATCATGTAAGATGGACTACTTTCTCCAAGACACTTCAACGGCAGTGTCTATACAAAGCCTGGTAGCCATAGCAGTTGACAGATATCAGGGAGTCGTCTTTCCATTCCGTCCTCCAGTTATTACATCCAAGGTTTGTAAGGTAATAATTGTTGTTATTTGGATGGTGGCGATGGGTCTACACGGAACTTATTTCTATACCGTGCGGCTGGTAAAGACAGGCCAAAAGTGGTCTTGCACTTTTTGCTGGGCACCGACGTTTGAAGAGCATACACAAGAACGATACTTTCTGTTCCTTTCCATCTTTTTAATTTTCTTGCCCCTAATTGTGATTCTAACTTTATATGCACTGATAGTTATAGAACTAAAGAAAAAAGATCCTACCGAAATTGGAACATCAAGAATAAGGCGACAGAGGCAGAAAGAAAACAGAGCCATTGTCAACAAGATACTGATCATTGTCTTTTTGTTCATGTTGTGCATTTTTCCACTAACTATTTTAGGACTTGTTCATTATTTTTTGTGGGATGGGCTAGCGACATGTGCAACGAGAAAACTATTTACAGCCATGAAATTCATGTTTTATTCGAATACTTCTTTAAACCCGTGGGTTTATATAATATTAAATGAAAGGTATCGGAAAGGATTAAAAGGTTTAGTTAACTGTCTTTTACCAAAACAGCGTTACAGAAATGAAATAGAGATGAATTGAATGTCTTGTGACCGATAAGTTACTTAAGGTAAATAAGTTTAAGGGACAATTTTTCAATAAAGTAAATAACACCATTAAATAAAGTAATATATTCAAGTCTTTGAAATCTCTGCACCTCATCGGAGAGACCTGGATAAACAGCAGAATATGGCCCCCTAAGTGCTGGAGCGTGTTTATGCTGTGAGTAAGAACAAATAATGACATAGAAGGCTGGCATCACAGCCTGAACCGAAGAGCTGCTGGCCGCTGAGGACTTCCCTTCTATTTGCTTGTGTTCCTGCTACACAACGAGGCCCGCCTGGTGTCACTGCAGATTCGGCTTGTGTCTGAGCGCAAGCTGAGGCGGATCCAGAGAGCCGCCTACCGCCAGTTACAAAGCCGGCTCTTTGAGCTGTGGGAGGCATTTAACAAGAGAGAAATCCCTTAAGCAATTACTGAAAGGTTGCGCAAACATCAATAGGCCAGTGATCGTCTAAAGTACTTGAAGGACTAGCCTGCGAAAACATCCGTTTCTCCTCGCTCTAAGCCGCTAGGGACATTTCGCGCGGAGGAACGTCTGCGACTCAGCGGCAGAAATTTCATACTGATGACGTAAATTAATGTTTATATAATAAATCCGGTAGTCATGGGGTTCCAAATACAAATTTGACCAATTTTACGTGTCTTTCTGGTCGATTTTGGTAAAGTGTTGTGTTCATCTACCAACGAGCTCCAGCAAAACTCAAATGCTTCTTCAAGAGGAGACTATATTCCACAAATATTGGCTGTTTTGTTTGAGATATTTCGCGTTTACATCCCGGGGTTACATTTGACCTTTGTGGCCTTTTGTCTTTTGTCTTTCATTCGTAAACAAAAGCTAAAACAATGTAACTACTCCGTCGACCAATCAGCGCTTCTGACCAGATTCCGGACAGATTTTACGTCATCAGTATGGAATTTCTGTCGCTGAGTTGCAGACGTTCCTCCGCGCAAAACGTCCGCAGCGGCGAAGAGCGAGGAGAAACGGATGTTTTCGCAGGCTATTGAAGGACTCATGAACTTGATTTATTTCATCATTAGCTACAGTTGTATTGTAGATAATGTTAAGGTATTTTTAATAATCAGTATATCATTAGAAATCTCAAACATACAGTACATTAGAAATCGCAAATCCAGTAAGTAGGTTAAGCAAAATTGACTAGTTTAAAACTTAAAGAAATAATCAGTATATAGTATATTATATATATTATATATTATTCCTTGATTATGTTTAATCAAAGGGCGGGTGTCACTCGGACAACTCACATGTCCCCGCTTGTAATAAGTATTAGTTAGGATTTCCTTTAAAATATATGACTGCGCTTTTCACAAACATGCGAATTCTGTAAGTCACTCTTTCAAGTCACTTTTTTTTTTATTTTGTGTTCGGCGGGGCTTGTGTCACTAACCTTGTCGTATTCTTCTTATGCTATCGCTCTTCAAATAGTCTTCGATTAGTCGACGTTCAGACATGTAGCAAATTCGGACGTAAACAAACATATTTGTTTCGTCCGAATTTAATAATTTGTCATAATTTATGCATCGTACTCTTTTTGGTACAGTACTCTATTCGGCACTTTACACGTCCCACTATCTCCACAGGACGTCCTGTTTTGTGGTTAGTTCTGCGGTTTCGATCCTTTGTTTTAGTGAAAGCCTTAACTTAAACTATGAAAACACACTGTTTACAACATAAAGACTTTGTTATTGCATGGGTACGAATCGCCTGGGTACGAAACGTCCGTAGGTACGAAACGTCCGGTAAGAAAACAAGGCTTTGTAGACGAAATTGCGAGATATGATGCGTGGAGACTTCCGGAAGTCTTTCCTAATTTGTAGGAGAAGAGATATACAATGTTGTTCCTTTTCTGTTTATAAATTATCGTATTTATATGGCACTCGACGAGACAATGAAAACGATTCTTATTTACGTTTGACGTAACAAATATAGAAATAACCCGCGATCAGGCCTCCCAAAGAAAATGGGAAAATCTAAGGACCGCCTGATCGCAGGTTAATGAAAAAAAATCAGATATCGTGAGAGAGTCCCTCCCAGCCCAGGATATCATCCATTACACAAAAGCAGAATTGTTTACTTTTTTCCTTGTTAGTATATACGCCTTTTCTTTTTCTAAAGGACTTTTAAAAACCGTTAGCACCGAGGGTGAATTTATTTGTAGCATATGCGTATCGGCCAAATACGACTGCAAATGAGTCCTCTTGTTGTAAAAGAGAAAAAAAATACCAAGCATGTCTGTGCTCATTGCCCCCGCAGGGATTTCGCCCCAGAAGGCGAAATCCCGAGTAGGCACTCTAGTAACTCGCGCGTATATTAAGGAAAGTACTTACAGTTGACATATACAGTCATACAGTCAATATAGAAAAATCTCGATTTGCTTGAACAGGGGCCTCGAGGAATGTAGCCTGCGTAGCTGGCGGTATTGTGTAGTGGTCGAGTGAGATTTGTTGGCGGAGCCGTTGTAATATAGTCGAGTGAGATTTGGCGGCGGAGCCGTTGTAATATAGTCGAGTGAGATTTGACGGCGGAGCCGTTGTAATATAGTCGAGTGAGATTTGGCGGCGAAGCCGTTGTAATATAGTCGAGTGAGATTTGGCGGCGGGGCCGTTGGGATATAGTCGAGTGAGATTTGCCGGCGGAGCCGTTGTAATATAGTCGAGTAAGATTTGACGGCGGAGCCGTTGTAATATAGTCGAGTGAGATTTGACGGCGGAGCCGTCACGAGCGGCGAAGCCACCAGAAATACCGCCTGCAAGAGAACCATAAGTTTTCGAATGCCGCCCACTTTTGTCACCTTAGCTGATCCCAATTAAATCAGCCAATCAAAGAGAAACCTGCAATTTGAAACTTCCGATTATTTTCGCGCGAGACAGTTTAGAAATAAGCGTTGACAGGCTAAACACGACTCCTAAGCTCGTGATAATGTGAAACGTGACCTTGTGAGTATGCTTGAACAGTGGTTTTTTTTATTTTCTCGGCTCTCGCTCCAAGGTTACTAGCACTACACAATGCTTGTATCATTCTAAACTTTGACTGAGTAAATCTTTTTTTGCCACACTAGGCTTAACATTAAAAGGTCATGAAGCTGGTTTGTTACATGCATACTGGGTAACCATTTCCTGTGGTTTATTCTTCTGTAGGTGTTCCTGATAGGATTTGATTTCAGATGCAGTTGTAAAGTGTTTTAATTTTCTTTGACCCTTGTTTTTTACGGCTAAATAAAGACAATTCCAGCGCTGTGAAGTTTAAAGACGCCATTTCGGCAATTTGGTCATCAATTATGCTCTTTTTAAAGGGGAAACCACAATCACTTACGTCTTTTCCTGTTTGCCATCTGCTCCCTTAACTGGGAAATACATGCGAAGGATCATCTAACATGATTGACATATGTGTGGCCCTCGACCAATCCGTTTCCCCGCACACTGGTGTGCGGACTATTCAAAATACCGGGGTTTTCTGGCAGGCGGTATTTCAAACGCCTCGCTACTCCCTTTTTTTGGAACACGGCTACGCCGCCAAAACTTTAATCTCGCACCCACGCAATACCGCCAGCTACGCAGGCTACGAGGAATGGTTAGGAATCGGTAGGTAATGATGACGTTTCTATTGTTTGCGCCCGCAAGCACGAAATGGTTAGGATGACGTAAAGACAGAACATTCCCAAGAGACCTCTTAGGTAGATTTTGTGACATTTATTGTGGAGTCATACTTCGAGACTCTTTTGCGTTACGAGTGATCAGTGACATTCTGTGGAGCAGTTGTTTCAGTGAAAGTTATGGCCCAAAATTTTAACGACACTTGTTAAGCAGAGAAGAAGTTATAAGGTGCGTATAACTGTGTATATATAAACACTTGGAGAGTTTGCCAGACACGAGTTCACAAATCTTTCATTGGAAACCTTGCCAGACACTCTTGCTCTCTCTTTGAACGGAATAAGACTCAGCCCCAAACAAGCAAGACGAGTGAACAACAGCTAGCTTCTCACTAGCAGAACGATGGACGATTACAGAAATTCCCCGACAATCTAATTCTGTGCTGACTTTTTCCCTGCTCACAGATGTCCTTCCGTTATAAAGTTTCAAATAAGACTAGAATGCGCGAGTGTGAATTGATCAAACGTCTTTTTAATTTCTAAGACTTCCTTTCCCACAAATAAAATGAACTGAATGCAGAATGTAAAAAGTGAAAGAGAAATGGCGAAAAATTCAACTGCTAATTGAATCTTTTCTTCTGGTTTAGAATAAACTATTCTCGAAACTGAGAATGTTTTGATCAAAGCTGTGTAAATCGACCTGAAACTGTGCATGGAACCTTGCGTTTCCTATATTTATCTCACCTATTGTATGGAATATGTGTGAAAATCTTCCTTATGAATCGGTATATTTCAAAGAGCTACACAACGAGCAAGAATGCTATTGACCGGCATACATACATATACATACATACATAAAACTTTATTGTGTCTTGGAATGTCTAGCCGATGGGGTTAAGAACCCCTCTACTAATTGGGGACACCTAACAATATAATATAGTTAAAAACCTACTAACTATCAACTAATGAAATAATTGATTTAAAAAGATTAAGAATTACAAAGGATGCAATTGGAGCAATTGTCGTCGTCTATCATCACACCTAGATCAAATTTACGAATACAATTTTTGAAACTAAATAATGATGGGAGAGTTCTGATTTCCCTTTGTAGCTTATTCCACAACTTTGGTCCCAGGTAGGTGAGCGAGTGTTTACCATATTTATTGGTCCTAAATCTGGGAATGGCGAACTCTGCCGTCCTCAAGTTGTAGGGTGGGCAATGCGCGTGAAATAGCTCGGATATTTTGATGGGGCATAGTTTGTGTTTCACCTTATACATAAGGATAGCAATATCTAGCAGTCTTCTGTTCTGAAGAGTCGTTAGGTCACTTTTGTCCAGCAATGCTTGGTAGCTTGATTGCTTATCTAGGAAAACTGCGCGTAGTGCTCTTTCTTGGACCCGTTCAAGCTTTCTTTTGTCGGTAGCACTACAGAAATGCCAAGTCAGGTGGCAATAGGTTAAGTAAGGCAATATGGCTGATTTATACAGAGTTAATTTAGCATTGGTAGGGACAAGTTTTTTAAGCCTTAACATTACACCTACTCTTTGACTCGCCTTCTTACATATTTCATTAATGTGAGTGTTAAAATTCAACTGTTCATCTATGGTGACCCCTAGCAACTTAAGACCGTCAGAAGATTCGATGGTGTGTCCTTGAAAGTGTAATGGAGTGTTACTTTCTGTCTTGTTATGCTTTAAAGTCATAGTTTGATATTTGCTCAGGTTTCCTTGTAGCAGATTGCTAGCGTACCATTGGGAGGCCCTATTGGCATTCCTCATAAGATTGGTGTCAGCCATTTTCAGGTTCCCCGCTGTTTCATACATTTGATGGTCATCCGCGTATATAGAGAGATGCGAAGTTATTACGTATGTCAGATCGTTTTGAAAGATGTTCCATAACAATGGGCCAAGGGCCGATCCTTGTGGACAACCCCTATCTGTACGCTTCCATTCACTTCTGAAAGCTCCCAGTTTCACTCGGTTCAATCGATTACACAGGTAAGATCAAAGTAGATCACATAGTTCGTCATTACCACCAATGTCATTCCGTTACTGGTGAATTTTTAGATGCGCTATATTCAAATATGTTCTTTCCATTGATTACGCGCCCTACAAGAATAACTTGTCATTCGGCAACTTTAATTGACAACATTTTCGTCAACCAATTTTTCGATAGATCCAGGAGTGGACTGTTTTTCACTGATATTTCTGACCATCTGCCTATATTTTCTATTCATTTCGACACCTCAATCTCAGCATCTAATGAAACTGTTTTTGTTCGAGATGTAAATCAAGTCAACACAACTAAGTTTCTATCGCACTTGGAGAGAATTGACTGGTCTCAGTGTGCCACTCTTGATGATCCAAATAACGCCTATAACAGCTTTTTCAAACAATACTCTACGGCATATGACTCATGTTTTCCTTTAAAAAAACTAAGGCGAGCAATTACCGTTTGAGAAAGCCTTGGTTATCGAAATGACTTCTGAAGTCGATAAGAACGAAAAATAAGTTATATAGACAGTATCTCACTAATCAATCTTTGCATTATGAAATTCGTTATAAAAATTACAAAAACAAATTGAATCACTCATTAAGAATCGCTAAACGTATATATTACGAAAAGAAAATCGATGCTTTTAAATCAAATGCCAAAGCTACATGGAGAGTTCTAAACGAAATTATTAAGACAAAAAAGAAAGCGTTTAAATCAATTCCATCTTTAAAGTTGACAACCAAGAAATTACGGACCCAGTAGACATCGCTAATAGATTCTGTAGTTATTTTTCTAATATCGGACCTAATCTAGCCAAAGAAATTCACTCGTCTGTCTCTCACCGCAGTTTTCTCTCTGGTCACTTTTGTCAATCGGTGTTTTTTGATCCAGTGACTCCAAATGAGCTATTGGAAATTTCCAATGCTTTTCGACCAGGTAAGGCAGCTGGCCATAATAGAATTCCCATTTCCATCATAAAAAAGTCAATTCAAATTATAGCCGTTCCTTTAGCTCATATAATCAATTTATCTATCTCTCATGGCATTGTTCCCGACCATATGAAAATTGCTCGCGTGATACCACTCTTTAAAGCCGGTGATCGATCACTCTTTACGAACTATAGACCGATCTCGATTCTCCCTAGCTTTTCTAAGTTTCTTGAAAAGGTTGTTTATAACCGTCTTTATAATTATTTAGGTAAACTAGAAATTCTATGTGATAATCAATTTGGCTTCAGGAAAAATCATTCAACTTCGTTAGCATTGCTCTTGATCGCAATGAACATGCCGTTGGCGTTTTCCTTGATCTTTCTAAGGCCTCTGATACCGTCGATCATAATATTCTGCTTGACAAACTCGAACACTATGGTATACGTGGCGTGGCTCTGGACTGGGTTAGAAGCTACCTCTCCAACAGGTTGCAATTCGTTCAATTTAACGGTCAATGCTCCTCTCCTCAAACTATCTGCTGTGGTGTCCCCCAGGGATCTATTTTGGGCCTCTTGTTTTTCTTGCTCTATATTAATGATTTAAATAATGTATCGACGCTCGTCGAGCTGATTTTATTCGCTGATGATACTAATTTATTTATGTCCCATAAAGATCCTGTCTACCTGGCAGCCTCACTCAATTCCGAACTTAATAAATTATCCACTTGGTTTAAGGCAAACAAACTCTCCTTAAACCTAAAGAAAACAAACTTTATGTTATTTAAGCCTAGACAGAAAAGGTATCATTTTCCAATGCAAGTATGCATAAACGAACAGAGAATCGAACAGGTTAAGGAAACGGTCTTCCTCGGTGTAGTCCTTGATGAACATCTGTCTTGGAAACCGCACATTTCTCAAGTAGCTCGTAAAATCTCGAAAGCAATAGGTGTCATTAATAGAGCAAGATTTTTTCTACCTAAACCGTGTCTAAAAACTCTTTATTATTGTTTAGTTTATCCTTATCTTCATTACTGTATTATTGTCTGGGGATCTACGTACAAAACCAATCTTCGCCGTCTTGTCTCTTTGCAAAAGCGAGTTATCAGAATTATTTCTAAATCAACTTTCGATTCTCATTCAGACCCTATTTTCAAAGAATTAGAGCTACTAAAACTTTCCGATATTAGACAGCTAGAATTAGGTAAACTTATGTTTTCTCTTAACCATTCTCTTTTGCCTTCAAAGTTCAACAATTATTTTTCTTTAAACAAACAAGTCCATAGCTATGCCACTAGACACGCGAACGATTTTCACCTTCCTTCTTGTAGAACAAACCTTCGTAAATTTTCTGTCAGTTTCCAAGGACCTACTTATTATAACACTGTAGAAAATGATATTAAAGAATCTAATTCTCTACACTTATTCAAAACGAAATTGAAAAAAAAATTATATATGAATTATTAGTTATAAATCTTGTAGTAAATAGTTATATTTCTTCCATGTCTGATATTATTTTTATACTTATTGTTACTTGTACCATACCTTACATTTTGTCAACTCAGTCTATGTAATTAGTTAATTTATACTTACCTTCATTGTATTTTGCTTTCGATCCTGGCCTTACCGTTACTGTTAACTTTATTTTTACTCTGAGGGAGCCCAATGTCTATAAGCCTCATGGTTTCTTTTTGGGCTTCCTCGCCACTTTCATTTGCTTTTGTGTAACTGTCTTGCTTTTTCGTTATTTGTATTTTGTGGTAAATCAAATAAAGTTACAAGTTAAAACCATACGCTTTTAATTTGCTGATCATTAAGGACGGATGAAGCGAATCAAAAGCCTTACTCAAGTCGGTAGATAAGATTTTAACAATTTGTTGGTTATCACGTGCTGATTTCCACGCTTCAATAAGACTTATCAATGTTGTTTCACAACTGTGGCGTTTACGATATGCCGTAATTCGGGGATCCAGACGGCTGTCGAATTGCTTAGAAATCTGGTCGCTAAGTAGCTGCTCGAACACCTTACTAACCACTGGAAGGACAGTTATTGGTCGATAGTTCCGACAATCTTGTGGATCCTCTTTCTTAAAGACGGGCGTCCATTCCCCCCTTTTCCAGTTGTTTGGCCATTGTCGATTTGTAATACATGAATTGTACAGATTCGCCAGTGGTATAGCAAGTTTTTCCGCTCCATATTTCAGTACTCTGGCTGGCATATTGTCATATCCTGATGCTTTCCTCGTATTAAGTGACTCCAGAGCCTTTCTAACTTGTGCTTGGTTGACTGGATTGGACTCGATCTTTGGTTCTGAACTACTCGCCATTTGTATTTGCAAGACACTTGGATGGTTATTTAAGTCATTCTCCGAGGAGTTTCTTAAGTTGACATCTCCAATATCGCTTGCTATAGTAGCAAAGTGACCTGCTAACATTTCCGCAACAGTCTCTTGGTTGCTAATGATCTTGCCGTCAACTTTTAAGTTAATATCAGTTCCCAAGACCCCTTTCTTAGATCCGAGAAACGGTTTAAAAGTTTCAAAGAACGTTCTTGGGTTTTCTTTAAGGTCAGACGTCTTTTTCTTCCAGTATTGCCGTACAACAATTCTTCTTTGTCTGGTTGCCTCATTTCGTCATTTCACTTTCTCTTCCCAGTTTTGTTGTGTCCTTTCATTTAGATACTTCTTAAAAGCTCTTCTCTTTGCTCGCATGGCATTTTTCCATGCGGTCGTCATATAGGGTTAGTCTTTATCCCTAACTCGCTTCTTTTTCTGAGGGAAGCATTCGTCCATAATGTCTTGCATGATTGTATTCCAATAATACACCTTGTCCTCAACATCATCAAACAGGTTTCCGACATGCCAAGGTGCCGTCATTAGTAGGTTATCATATTTCACCGGATCAAAATTTTTGTAACTCCTGAAATGGATGATTCTACGTGAATGTTTCCTCGCTTTTTCTTTCATTATACCATAGATGAGCATATGATCACTTAGAGCAGGGTCGTAAACTCCTCCTCCAATGAACAGGTCTGGTTGGTTGGTCAGTAGTACATCGATAAGCGTGGCTGTTGTTGTTGTTCCGTTTCTATCCAATCTAGTTGGCTGCTTTATAAGACATTCAAAGCCCTGCGCCATTTCGAGGTCCAGGAGTAATTTGCCCTCCTTTCTCTGAGGCCTTAGCCTATCTAGGTTAAGGTCACCAATGACAGTCACTGCTTCTCTTTGAAGCGACGCCTAAGTACAAATGTGGTTCAGTTCTTCCTCTAGCGATTGCTGGTATGCTCCCACTAATGGTCTAGGTGGTCGGTAAAGACCAATTATTATCATATTTATCTTCCCAATTTTCACATCCAGCACAATTGGCTCTAGACAATGGTAGTGACGATCAGGTTTTAATCTCCTACATGGGACTACGGTGGAGATGAGAGCCAAAATACCACCACCTTTTTTTTCCTTTTATTTATAGAGCAATTTATAGAGCGGGGGCAGCTGTAGTGTCAACTATTACTAGTTTATCCTTTTATGAGCCAGATATTTTGCATAAACAATGCAACCGTGTATAACAAACATAAATAACCATATATAGCTAGATTAGCTGATTTATTATTCATCGTTGTCATTTATCGTGTGCATTTCCACTGAACTTGATCGCCATATTTCTAGGAATCAAGCGCCATACAGAATTACATTTACTTTGACCTAACGAAGAATTTACACAATTTCGAGCAATACTGACAAGAAAGCGAGGTTACCAGTGTGATAACACAGCGAGCTACACGTTCAAGCGGTTAGTGACCAGACATTTTAATCTCTATCAAGTGCCCCGAAGGTACAAACGAAACTGAATATATAATGAGTCTAGCAGCACGTGCAAATGAAATTCAACACAGAGCGTGAAAATTACCATATTATAATCGGCTCCTGCACCCTCCCAATTATAGAGAAATAAGAGAACAACTTAACGAAAAAAAAAAAAGTAAAACCAAAACAAACGACTAAGCACATATTAATGAAATTCAGTTCTTTGGAAAGAGTTCTTAGGCTTAAGTAAGCACATAGTCCTGTAGACGCTTGGGCGGCTGACGGACGCGCGTGGACCTTCTCGGTACCTGTAAAGGATTGGGCGACTTAGGTGCGTCCGGCACCGAAGACAACGGATCGCGCGGCTGGTCGAATGTTTCCACGCGTGTATCTGGAGGTGCCTGTTAGCGTGTATATTCGCGTGTCTCTGTGTTTCTATTGTGCTTGGAATTAAAAACGAGCACAATACGATCACGGATTAAACTATCCCGCAAACAATCGCAAAAATTACATGTTTTGGCCAGATTCCTCAACTAGGCAACAAAACTATCAACCGACTCCGTTGGAAGCTTGTCTCTCATATTAAAACAGTATCGTTCGCAAATTTCGTTGACTTCGTCGATGCAATGCTTCTCCATTTTTCCCATTACCACGCGCCAATCAGTCGAGTTCTCCCCCTCGGCGTAGTTGAATGTTTTGATGACTTTGATGACTTTCAACGCATCATCTGCGATCGTATGTTTGTACATCGCCAACTGAAACCCTGGGGTTTCCCGATCCAAACGAGAAATGACAAAATAATTGTTATATTTCTCCTTCCAAAGCTTCCAGTTTTCGGCAATTTCTCCACTATGTTTCAAGTCAAGGTACTTCGGGGGAGTAATCTGATAAAAGTCGACGATGGCGGCGCTACCGCACCAGAATGTCCATTGGAGGTATCACCACCGGGCACGCTGTATAACGTAGACGGTTAAAAAAACAACAACAAAAAACGAAGCAGAAGCGGCCACCGCTGCCACCATGTGATAACACAGCGAGCCACACGTTCAAGCGGTTACTGAACAAACATTTTAATCTCTATCAAGTGCCCCGAAGGTACAAACGAAACTGAATGTATAATGAGTCTAGCAGCACGTGCAAATGAAATTCAACACAGGGCGTGAAAATTACAATACAGTCAAACCTCTTTAATACGGACACCAAAGGGACAGAACCAAGTGTCCGCTTTACAGAGGTGTCCGTATTATAGAAGTAGGGAATGTATGATTTCTGGCATTTCTGGGACCAAAGGAACTGTCCGTAATAGAGAGGTGTCGGTATTATAGAGGTGTCCGTAAGGAGAGGTTAGACTGTATTATAACAGCCAGCAACTAAAAACATTTTGGGAGCACGAGCAAGCGAGCACTCGTTTAAATTTTGCGCGCAAATCGAAAAAATTTGAAAAAAATTTTAAAAATTTTAATGGAGCATTCATCACCCCTGTTATTTGAACCAAGTCCAAACGTGAAAACGCATGTTTATTTATCTTACTCAGTCCCAAGTATGTGACTATGATAACCGATTCAACAAGCCGCAACATCGAAATAACAAGTTAAATCAAGCTGTGTAGTGTGAACAAGCTAATTTTGTGGTAAGTACTATGTATGCTAATGAAACCTCCCTCCTCCGTTAGTATGAGCGCCGCTCAAGTCACAAGTCTACACAAAGAACGCTTTAACGGATCACTCACCGTTTTACGGTGAGTGATCCGCTTTAACTTTATTTATTATTTGTCATCTTGCTAAGTTAGATGAAAGTACGCATACGGAGCAACTTCAGAATACCCGGACACATTATATACATAAACTAGTTTATAGAGTTAAAAGATTCAACAAGTCGCAAAATCGACGTAGAAATTGAACCGACTGTCAAGTGAAGCCGAAGCTAATTTCGTATATATTAATGAAAAGTCTAACCTTCTTTAGCTTAAGCGCCGCTCGCGCTTCACAAGTCTACGGGCGCGATCCATTCAACCAAACTTCCCGGAAATTTCGGTCCAAAACTCAATGGATCGGTTCGGTCCAACCGGAAAAGTTTCGAAAAAACGGGTCCACCTTTTGAGGTGGTCCTCTTTTCCCGGTCGGACCGGTTGGAATTTTGGTTGAATGGATCGCGCCCTACACAAAGACCGTAAACAGCGCTTTCTTTAGTGCGCTGCTCGCGCTTTACAAGGCTACACAAAGACCGTAAACGGTGGTTAATTTCATTTTAATACACATCTTAATGCTCAGTTTTACAATCACACGTTTCTTAAATCATTTTAAGCAAAATATCTTTCACACATTCTATTCGTAGACGACCGGGTTCCGCCATAATAAAGTTTTCAAAAACATTCGAACTTAGATGTTTTAGCGCGTGATTTTTCTAGATATCGAGGATAGAATGGAAGGAATAATACAAAGTACCAAGGACTTTTAATAATTCAGATTTAAAGCTTCAACATATGAATAGTAGGCGAACTGACATATGAGACGTAGGCGAATCGACTCCAGTCGTAGACACTTATGTGCCCTATAATATCTAACCTATAGACACATACATGTTCAACCTCAATCATCCCCAAAATAGCCTGCAAGCTTTACCTTTTCATGACCTGGATGAGAGAAAATTTCATATTCTAGATAGATCCTGTCACTTGCAGATAGATAATTTAAAAGATTTAGATTTATATAATTTGCTACCCAACCCTGACAAATCTGATGATGCTGACCCTGATCATATATTAATTAACCCTCAATCTGATTACTATGATATTTCTAGTTTGAATAAGGTTCTAAGTAAATCAGGAGCGAAATCCTTCTCATTTCTTCATTGTAATATTAGAAGCCTATCAAAAAATATTGGCTTACTTGAAGATATGCTGTATTCTTTAAGTGAACAGCCTGATGTATTAGGAGTTTCTGAAACCAGGCTAAATGCAAATACCACTTTTAATACTGAGTTGATTAACTATAACATCTACCAAGCTGATTCTCCCACCCCAGCGGGAGGGGTTGCTCTTTATGTCAGTAAAGCTTTAACATCATTTCCAAGGTAGCTACCCCCAAAAACCAAAAAGCCATCTTGGTTGGCTGTATCTACAAACATCCAGGTGCGAATATTGATGAATTTAATGGGAAACTTGACGAAACAATGAAGCTATTTAACCCAAACAAGTACCAATTGTATATCCTTGGTGATATGAATATAGACTTTTTTAAATGTGATAGTCATCCACCTACAGAGGCTTACCTTGACATGCTGTATTCCAATAATTTATTACCAATTATTACTAAACCAACACGTCTGACCTATCATTCAGCTACATTAATTGATTATATCTATACCAACAGTACATCCAAAATTGTCTCTGGGATTGTAGTGGTAGATATCTCTGATCACCTCCCAGTTGTCTGTCTTACAAATATACCAGTTAAGAAACTCAACCCTATTAAGTATTATCGAGATTACAGCAATTTTGATCAAGAATCTTACTTACAGGATATCAATGCAGTCAACTGGAATGCTATCTATAGTAATGATCTACATGAGACAGCTACTAAAATAACTGACCTGATTAAATCAATTGCAGATAAACATGCACCAATAAGGCAATTGTCCCAAAAGAAACAGAAATTGTGTACTAAGCCGTGGATAACTAATGGTATTCTTAAATCAATCGAAACTAAGCATAAATTATACAAAACACACTTTCTTTCTAACAATCCAATGAAGGTGACGGAATATAAAAAGTATGCCAACAAACTGAATTGGCTTAAGAACATCTGCAAAAAGAACTACTTTTCACAACACTTTGACCCATGTAAAAACAACCTGAAGGCATCTTGGAAGTTGATTGGTATGCTAGTTAAGCGCAACTCAAAGGGACAAACCCCCATCTCGAAAATTAAACGTAATAATTAACAATTATTCGCCGAAGGCGAAGTTAATATTGTTGAATAATCCCCGAGACGAAGTCGAAGGGATTATTCAACAATATTAACTGAGCCTGAGGTGAATAATTGTTTTAGTATATTCACACGAAGTGATCTCAACATAATCAGAAAGGAAACCATTAAAAAACCATTAGTTTGATTGACGGGTGAAAATTCATGCGTGAACACGAAACCGTAAACAGTAGATGCGCAAAAGTTAGATCTTTACAGTATCTTCAAACATGGCAAATCATAGTTTTAATCCTTTTGTATCGAGTTTTGTAAGCTTTAGCATCAACGGTTTAAAAAAAAACGCCGACAATTTAAATTACTACCCAATTCTGAGAAGAAAAGTATCTAGAGCTTTATTTGTTTCTGTCAACTCACCGTGAATGAGAAAGTTTTCTTCGTCGCTTCTTGCAAATGCTGTCAACAGCGGCTGCGATCAAGGTAAGCGTTGTTTATCTCCAAAGTTCTTTGCCTTGTTAACTTGCTGGCACGTACAATTTTCGAAAATATTTGCCTTCCTCTCTTCTCCATAAATTAACCTCTATTTATAGACAAAATTGGTCTTGCGAGAAAATCCCGAAATCACAAAACAGTGACAAAGCGACCTCGTTTTCCTCTGTAGTGGTAAACATAGCTTCGAGCGTACAAAAAGTCAGCTAAAGTAAACCACTTCACAATAAATCACGCTGTTTAAACACCATGAAGTCTTTTCTTGCCTTCAAAGTCATCAGCACTTGGATATTCGTGTATTTTCAAACAGGTTTTACTTTGAAACTTTGGCAAAACACCCAGTTCACGACAGCGATTTTGCTCGGCTTTATATTCACCGCCTAGCGCGGTGAATATAACGTCATAGTCCGAGATAGCTAACCAATCAGATTGCTTGAATTACCAAGATCACTGAGTGTGTATATACTAATAGAGCTTACACTAACAAGGCTGAGATTGCCGATCAATTTAATAAGCATTTTGTCAATGTGGGTCAAAACCTGGCCAAAAGAATTGAAAATTGTGATGGAAGTCCTACCCAATTCATAAGATCGACTCCAGTAACTAGCTTTGTTATGTCCTGTGTTACTGAAACCTAAGTATGTTCACTTTTTAAAGGTTTAAATGATCATAAGTCATCCTTACATATTCCTAATAAATTAATTAAAATAGCTGCCCAGCCATTGTCAATACCTTTAATATATATCTATAACCAGTCTATTGAAACTGGAATTGTTCCTGATATTTAAAAAGTCTCACAAATTTCCCTAGTGTATAAGGGTGGTGATGCTACAGACCCTAACAACTATCGGCCCATAGCAACTCTCTCACCTTTTAGTAAAGTACTCGAGCGTCAAGTCTATAATCAGTTATATTCGTTCATAGATAAACATCAAATCTTGTACAAATATCAGTTTGGATTTAGGAAAGGATATTCCACTGAACAAGCTATTCTTGAAATTACTGACAATCTGAAGCTAGCTACTGACAAAGGTCAAATAACATGTGGTTTACTTCTCGACCTATCAAAGGCATTTGACACAGTAAATCATAAAATACTGCTCTCTAAACTATATCTGTATAGAATTCGGGGTGCACCACATAATTGGTTTTAAAGTTATTGCACAATCGAAGACAATATGTTAAAATTGACTCTACTAAATCTGGCTATGAAAATATTACCTGCGGTATACCCCAAGGCTCGACTCTAGGTCCTCTTTTATTTTTGCTCTATGTGAACGACTTACCAAACTGTGTCGACAAACTTTCGGTGCGAGCTTTGCTGATGACACCAATTTATTTTACTCTGGCGACAACTTAAAACAGCTAGAATCCGTAATGAATCAAGAGCTTAAACAAATTTATAACTACTGTGCTCTAAACAATTTATCTATAAACACTGCAAAGACCAATTACATGTTAGTCTCATCATCTAGGTGCCACCCAAAGATAAATATCACTGGTGTTGAACGGAAAGATTACATAAAGTACTTGGGAGTTTATATAGATAAACATCTCAACTGGCAACCATAGATAAAACATGTAAATAATAAATTAGCTAAAAATTTAGGAATCCTTTCAAAACTAAGATATTACATAGATCTGAATATACTGAAACAAATTTATTATGATTTAATATATCCCTATTTGAGTTACGGTATTCTTGCTTGGGGCCGTGCCAGCAAAACCAGATAAGATTGTCTTCGTATTAAGCATAACAAATGTCTCCGCACCATCTTCTTTGTACATCCTAGGGAGAGTGCTGCTCCCTATTTCAAACTCCTAACAATCCTCAAATTAGATAATATATATAAATTAAAAATATGTTGCTTTATACATAGAATGAGAAATGAGACTGATAGCATTCCAGACATTTTCCTTGATGTCCTGACTCCAGCATCGCGTATACACAATCATAATACAAGATTTGTCAGTATATCTGAACTATTTTAGGCCAAGAGTATCCACCAACTTAGGTAAGACGTCCTTTAAATTATCCACTCCTAAAATCTGGGAGACTGTACCGCCTGGTCTCGAGTGTCTGCCATATCATAAGTTTAAGAAAGAATGGAAGTCCTGTCTTCTAACCAACCAAATCTGACCTTGCTTATATCTTCTATCACTGATATTATTTGAAATTTTATTCCTCTCTTTACTGCTGCCAATTATTTCAACATGACGGTGTCCAAAAAGAAAGCTCTTGCTACTTTGGACACCGTACACAAATGAACTTAATGTCTTTTAGTTAATTATTATTTGTCAGCTACTTTCTTTTCCTACCTACGTACACTTATGTAAATATCTTATATAGTGTGAATAAAGAATTGAATTGAATTGAATTGACCGTAGGCGAAACGACCGGATACCGCAAATTCAAACACATAGCACTATGTGAAAATGCTTTGCACTACGACAACAAAACCACCATCAACAAGCAAAGTTTATGAAGATTTCAAAAAAATTTTTTTCAAAGATCAAAAAAATGAAACACACCTTTCTATCTTCAAATGTTTTGCGCCTTGTCAGGTAGATCTTTGAGCTGAAACACTCCCGTTTTCAGCCGTTTTACCCCTAGAGAACACGCAAACTTCATCAGTTGCCATTTTTTTCCTCTCATGTGCTTCCTCATCATTCAAAGGCGTAGCTCCCAAAGGTACTGTGGGACAAGGTCATTTCTAGGCGTAGCAAAGAACTGAAAAGCGACCCTGATTCGTGTCCCTTGGTTTGGGCGCCATGTTGAAAACTTGGGTGACGTCATCATATATCCAGTTCTGGTTGTGGCCCGGACTGGTCAACGCAAATTAACATCTATTGTCGCCTGCGTTGCTGGTACAACGCGCTCCGTAAACGCGAGCTGCAGTGATGTTATTACAGTCCCTCTATTTTTCTCGCCCCCCTCCCCCTGGAGCTATAATCCCGGACGCCCGCCCCCTCGGTACGTAAGACGCGCTATATCTCGACAAGAGAGGATAAAGAGGCTCTCTTGATCTCGACGATCTCACGAGAAAATAGGGGATCTATTATATTGCTTCTGATGACGTTCACCTGAACAGACCTTTCCACGGTTTTTTTCAACTTTTGACATAGAAAAGTTAGGGTAAATCCGTCGACACCACTGGAAAAAGTGCCCTAAAATTAGTAAAACTGCCAAAATTGAAAGTGATTATACGTCTTAAGCGAGCGAAGATAGAGCTCCGCAAAGTTACGATAATTTACAGACGTTTGTTTGTTGGGGGGCAAGTGTTTGCCCCCACCATACCAGGCCTGCCACCATACAAATAGCCTGTGTGGCAGGCGTTAAAAGGGGAAGGGGATGGGGGAATTTGGGCGCGCGTGGTCTCGCGCCCTAATTCCCTTCCCCTTCCCTTTCAAACGCCTGCCACGCAGGCCGCCATAAAAACGTCTGTAATATTTCGTGAATTTGAGGCCGCTGTATCTTCGCTCGCTTAAGACGAATCACTGTCAAATTTGACAATTTTACTAATTTTAGGGCGCTCTTTCCAGTGGTATCAACAGATTTTGCCGAACTTGTCTATGTCAAAAGTTGAAAAAAACTGTGGAAAGGTCTATCAGAAGGGGGCAATATAAGCTCTATCGTAGTCTTAGAGGAGGAGAACTTAAGACTATGCGACCTTTTGTTGGTGGTGACCCTCAGTGCGTTTCTATATTGTTCTACACGTACGTTTGCATCTCTGGCCATCAGTTCCTTTGCTATATTAGGTTTGCTAAGCCTTGATTGCATCTGCGTTGGTTTATTTGCTTAGTTTCTGTCTCTTTATTTTTGGGGACGACATGACCGTGACTGAATATTATAAGATTGCGAACTCATTAGCTTCAAGAATCAATGGTGTCGGTCTTCATTTATGCTTTCTATAGTAGTCGCTGCGTATTCGTTTGCGCACGACATTGACTGCACACACTGATTTCTAGATTCCGGTAGGATCCTTTTGTTTAACAAACGATTACCATATTATTTTGGACGTGTAACGAATAGTTTTCGCCCCAACTTTTCCTGAAGAGATGTTAATGAGTGATTTTTATAATTGGATTCAAAACGTGACGCTTGTGGCCATTAATCCCAATTAAAAAAACAGTTTATATTCTTTCTTGTGTCATCTCTTTCGCAAACCAGTACGCCGCCATGCAGAGCTATCGACCGATTCTTAGACTCAGATTGAAAAGCCTCGCAATAAAAATTGAATTCGGCTGACAGCTGTTTTAAGAAAGGGATCGTCTATAGAGGAGGCCATATTCTACATATTTTATACCAGGTCAAGTCATATACTATAAATAATGGCGGTTACTTTGGTCTGAAGTAGTCGTCTTTCAAGACGTCAGGAAGTGCCATCGCAGCCGTCTCCTCGCCCTAACCCCTCCAACGGGCTGCCCGGCCGCCTCTTAGGGGGGTGGGGTGAGGAGACGGCTAGCGCTTTAGACTATTTAAAACCAAATAAACATAGTAAGGGGGAAGTAAAAGGTGATGTCAGACTTACTATGTGTTCAACGTTTTAAAATGAAGAATTACTTATTCTACTAATACTTACAATTCCAGGGTGCTAACGTAGTTTTTGCCTCGTACGTACACGCCCAACAGGAAACTCAAGTAGTAGATAAACCTCAACTTTAATTAAGCAGTTTAGTTGTACCCGAGATCTGAATTGGACATGTTTCCTGTGATTTACTGCACCGGCATAGTCTAAAATCTGGAGTGGACCGTGGACTCTGGATCAAAAAAAATAAGATGAAAAAAATGACCAAAAAAAATTATAGCCAAAAAAAGAGAGAAAGAAAGAAAAGCTAGTGCGCAAGAGGTTATAAAGCTAAGCTTTTACTCCCTTATAAAATGTCCCCTTATATGCGCCCCCTTGTACCTGAAAAACACCAAAAGACACTTTCGATTGCAAGTCTCCCCGGATATAAGCCCCTGCCTCTTGTCTAGCTTGTATTGAAATGAATACGATTTTTTAGAAGGCGTTTTGAGGCTTAACGAAGCGAGTTAAGTTAAACAGAAGCCCATAACCCAAATAGTATTTTGATTAGCACCTCTAGGCACAAGCTGTCAGTCACACATGTCACAAATACGATTGCTAGCCTTTAAAATCATGAAGCGTTTGCAAAGGAAAAGAGCTTTTTGAAGTCTTCTATTAATTTTGTCGTTAATTTTAATAAGGAAACAACTTAGCTAGTTTTCGGCAAAGAAATTGCCGTATGGAGTCCTCAAACTGCGATGCGTAGTTTCTCCAGAGGGAATTTAGCGAGGTAATTTAGAAAATATTCATCTATGCTTTCATCAGAATGTTGGAACCGTTACACATCTTTAGTTGGCTTTCAAATCCTAGGGGTCAATTGGCCAAGTGTGGTGTAGATCATACTTGGCCTTGAACTTCGGCTTCTTTGAACTACAAAACAGACAAAATAATGTTTCCATGGTCACTAAGTAAAGTTAAAGTGACACTTAAAGAATATGCCAAGTGCCCTTAGATTATACTTACAAGCTCTAGTGTGAAGCTAACAGTGTTCAAATAAATTGAAAGGCAAAAAAGATCTCCCCTTACAATTTTCATTTTACGTTTTCAGTCCAGTGTTATGTGAATATCATTAACTCGGGAACCTGCAAGCCCAGACGTTTATCTCTGCCGCTGGGTTCGCAGGCTATTAGCTTGCCTCGACAAACTGTAGCGGCAAAACAGATGTCATATAACGCTGTTTTGATATTTATAAATAATTTAACACCTTTTTGAAATCAGACAAATCAAACTGCTAGCGAAAAATAGCAATCATTGTACAGAAGCAGTTTTAAGGAACACAAGTGGTAAGTTTCTAATCGTTTTTTTTTCTTCAACTTAGAATGATGAAAATCATAGTAACCTTTAATATTTTGTAATTACAGTTGACCACGACGGGACTGAAGGAATAGTCTCTCCTCTCTCGTCCGAATCAGATTATCCATACGCGTGAATCTCTGACTTATGTTAAACTAAAGCCACCCTTTAGTCAAAGGAGTGAATCATTCGGTTTTGTTTCTAGGTATTTAAAACAAATTCTTTACTTTTCCTTTTGTCGTGCTTTCCCCTTCTCCTCTTCCTAACTTGGGTTTTTGTCTAAATTCATCTTAGTCCGTCTGTCCGGAACGTACACCATTTCGAACGTTATTCTGCAGTATGTTCTTTCAGTTTTAATAATTAACAAGCAATACACGCTCTATTGAAACATACATACATGCTTTATTAAAACATACATACATGCTTTATTGAAACATACAGGGGCTTTTCAGGGTCAATTGAGCAATCGTAGTCTAGACGTAGTTAACCTTAAATAAACATTTCAGTTTTTGATGCCTCTGACTTTGTAAGATTTGCAAGTAAAGTATAAAGCCCTTGGCTTTGCTTTCGAATGGACTATTATTTCTGTTGTCAATCAAACTGGTCAATAGACCTTTTTTAAATAGTTGGTCCCGTAATCAACTTTCTGTTAACATGAAAACAATACTTTTGGAACAAAATGATTTAAGCAGGAACTGAAAGACCATATAAAAATTAGGTAACCCGTAAATTTTCAGCGGTATATATCTCAAAAATAGCGATTGCAACGGCCGCCAAATAGAAGGTACCATAAAATTCCAACCTAAGCCCCGGGGCTTATATTTTTCAAATGCCCTTTTTGAGGGGCTTACTTTTGGAGGGGCTTATATTCGAAGGGGCTTATCTACGGAGGGAATTTTGCGTCTCAAAATCGATTGGGCTAGCCTTATAGTTGGATGTAAATTTACCATTTTTGCTTTGTTTTACTTTGTATTTGAGGGCAATTTTCCAATTTCAAGCCCCCAGGGGGCTTATTTGGAGGGGCGATTTAACGGAGGGTTTTTTACGTTACCGGTTTGGGGGGCTTATACATGGAGGGGCTTATTTTCGGAATTTACGGTATTCGATATGTGGTGGAAAACAACTCTTGCCACCCCAGTCGCGGTTCAGTGGCTTCCCATTCAAATCTTGATTTTGAAATGTCCAAACTGTCGTTGAATCTTTCTCTAACGCATTACAGCGTTTCCAACGAACCTGCGCGGAAACCCTTCCTATTCAAGCCAATACAAATTTCTATCATTTACGGCAACCATTGCAATTGCTACTTTTGAGATATCTTTTTAAAAAAGAATTGTTTTTGTGTTTACAGACAGTCGATCACACGACCAACTTTTTCAAAAAGCCTTTTTTTTTTGCTTGAATCACCATCTTCGATGCATGCCCGTATTAAGAATCGGCTTGAGATATATTTCTATAAAATTTGCTTTTAAATCTTTTAATTTATTTACTTACTAGTATTATCTTCACTTACTTGCTAAACGTATTCAGAATTAGGATTATAAATTATCACTCCTTCCCTACAATTGTCAGTTGAAAAGATAAAAAAACTAAACTAGAATCTTCCTTAGGAAGCTTTAAAGTAAGTACAGGTTGACTTAAATGAATAACTTTCGGAAGTTTAACTTTCAATATCCTGGCTTCTTTTGGCATAACTAACTCCAAAAATATACTTCTACCCTAATCACCCTAGCTCACCCTAGGGCATCTGCAGATAGTTTCAAATGTGTTTTTCTACTAAGCTTTTCTTTACTACTGGGCTATCAAACAAACAACAATTTCATTTTTTGTGAGAAATATAAATAATTACTTATTACTAAAAGTAAGAAATGTAAATATCGTAAGAAAAATAAATATTTTGCATATAGAAGAAGCAGATAATCTTTGCACGAAAGATTCACGGAACTGTCCTTTCTCACCAGAATTGTCTGCGAAATATAAATGTTGAAAAATGTATTCAGATAAGCCTTATTCTTCTATCTCGTAAATCTATTAAAGCCGTACAGTTCGTTGATAATAAAAAATTGGAAATCAAATATGGACTGCTGTAGCGCGGAGTGAAACCGTGATCTCCCCAAACGAGAAATAAAATAATAATTATACTAATAAAAAGAAAAAACTGTGAATTCGCAACGAACTGACATGAATGTTAAATGTAGGTCAAAATCTATATAATAATGTTTTCAGAGTAATAGGCTCCTCACGTTTTACATGTTGTTTAACATCTTGAAAAGTATTTCTGGTATTGCAATTTTAACTCGGAGGGTTTTTTTAATTTTTTTTAAAGTTATCTCATCTTTTAGGGATGGCTCTCTACCGAACTTTTAATTAGCAGACAGTGATTGTTAATTTTCAGTTTGAGCACATTGGTCTTAAGTCATTAAAATGTTTCATGATTTGTGTAAACAAAGAAGCTTTGATCACCCTTTCTGACTAATTGTGTCGGCTGAAATATCAACTTGCTTGACATTTCTATTATTCCGCTTAAAATGCTTGAACTGTTAGTGTCTTTTTCTTGAAGTTTTAGTAAATGCTTTGTAAGGGGATTTGGCGTTTCATCAGTATACAGCTTTTTCCAGAAAGGTTGTCGGAAAACATGTGCACGAGACAATCCCGAAAAGTAATATGGGATATGATCAATACACTGTTCCTGACATTGTAGCTGTCGAACCTACTTTTGTTGCTTTCCTTTAGCACTCGCAGACATATGTCCACGGCCTCTCCTGCTATTCTTTCAATTTTTTTTGAAAAACAGTGAGCTCAAAGCCACCCACAATACCTTTCGGGTTTGTCGCGTGCACTTCTTCCGACAACCTTTCTCGAAATAGCTGTATACTTTTTTAAAAAAACTAATTCGTGTCCCGGTTTCCGTTCAGTTTTGCGTTTTCTACTTAGACCTCATCCACACGTACTGTATCCTGTTATTTTTGAACTGGGGAAATTTTAATTTTTCTTGTCTGTTTTCAAAAAAAGTAGGGATCCACTCGACAAATTAATTGAAACTGAATAATTTTGCTACCATGGCAACGTGACGTAAAGACTTATGTATAGCTTATAACGTCCCCTATTGTCCCCTATAGAGCGTGCTGTGTACGATGTATGACATCATCGTGTTCAGAAGCGGCCCCTTTATTCCGTCAACACGAAAACGACAATCCGGCCGCGTTTAAAAAAAACCCCTCTCTGAGAACAGTTTCAAAAACCTTCGTTTTTGGTGCCCGAAAATGCCTTTAAAGTGTGGACAGAAGGATAAAACGGGGGAAAAAAAGTCTTCGGATACGTGCGGACGAGCGGCGTTATTATCCTTATTTTACAATTAAACTGTCAAGTTTGGAAGTTTTAACATCAGTGTTAAAATAACCATCTTTCTTGTGGTACTACGAGCAACTGAGCTCGTTTATCATTAACACATTCGCAGGAATTGAAGGCGATAGCAGCAAGAGTTAAGTAAATTGTATTGCTTCTGAAAGTTTCTATTTTTCACTTTATTTTTGAATATCTATTTAGTCAGCTGCTCCACTTAGGTTTCCCTATGTCGCCTTGATTATCATGGAATTATTTCATTGGTTGTCTTTATAATGCTATTAATTAAGTGACATTCCTTATACAGCCTTGGTGAACATAAATGTGAATAATAACCGATAGCAGAAATAACCCAAAACTGTAAGTACCAGCCCGTACAAACTTTTTACCGAGATCTCGCCGAGATCTCGGCGGCCAAAATCCTGCCGAGATCTCGCCGAGGTTTCTAAATCTCAGCGGCCAAAATCCTGCCGAGATCTCGCCGAGATTCCTAAATCTCGGCGGCCAAAATCCTGCCGAGATCTCGCCGAGATTCAGAAATCTCGGCGGCCAAAATCCTGCCGAGATCTCGCTGAGATTCATAAATCTCGGCGTCCAAAATCCTGCCGAGATCTCGCCGAGATTCCTAAATCTCGGCGGCCAAAATCCTGCCGAGATCTCGCCGAGATTCATAAATCTCGGCGTCCAAAATCCTGCCGAGATCTCGCTGAGATTCATAAATCTCGGCGGCCAAAATCCTGCCGAGATCTCTAGGAATCTCGGCGGCCAAAATCCTGCCGAGATTTCTAAATCTCGGCGGCCAAAATCCTGCCGCGAATCTCGCCGAGATTCCTAAATCTCGGCAGCCAAAATCCTGCTGCGAATATCATGCGGAGAATATCTCGCAAGGACGCTATTGTTTTGGCCATCTCAATAAAATGTTTCGTTTCCCATTGCCCTCTCTCTCGTGAAGGTGGGTCGGTCGGTATGGCAAAAAAAAAAAAAAAAGAATGAACACATGATTGCATATTAAATCTAACGTTTAAAATCTAACGGTAAAAGATGTATATGAACAGGACTATCGAATGTCTAAAAAGACTACAAAAACGAAGTATCGATGATAATTTAAGACAATTGGTGATAATAAGACAAGATCGTGTGCTTGTAAATTAAAGGACTTGCCTCTTTACAAGTGATTCTGGAATTTTTTTATTTTATTTTACTTTTCCAAAAGAATGAGTCGGTCGGGCGATGGGAAACGAAGCATTAAATTGGGACGGCCTTTTTAAGTAAAAAACATCCATCAGATGAATGTTAAAAACCTGATTGGTCTGGAAGCTCCCAAGAAAAAAAATTTCTAAGCTTTCCATGATTTTCCTTACATGCAAAAAATCCTGGAATTTCTTACATAGAATGATTTCTGACTGTTATGGCTCTTCCACACTAGAAAAGCTAGGAAAGCTAAGAATCAATTTCCATGCTTTCCAGGCCACACTTAGGATCAGTGTTTACATGGAGGTAGGGTACCCCAGATGGGCGGGTAAGGTAACCCCCTTAGGTTGGGTAACCCGCCTGTCCATATAATCTCTCATTTTAATGTGATCACGTTTACATGTTAGGTGGGGTAACCCGCCACATGTTACCTCACCTACCTGTGGTACCCCACCTTCATGTAAACAGGCCCTTAATTAACATTTTTGCAACTTTGTAACCTCCTGAAGTGACAGTCTCAGTTACCGGCCTTTTTCTAATGTAACCTTTGACTTACAAGAAAATTAAATATTTATCATTAAGCTGCCTCTTTGATTTACCAATATTGTACAAAAATGTCAAGAAAAAAATTTATGTTGTCATATCTCCCCCCCCCCCCCAAAAAAAATACAATATTGAAGTCCGTTTTCTGGTGCTGAGTGAACCACATTGACTTAAGGGTTGGATGAGTGGATGGTTTTTAATGAGATAGGTGTCCTGTGTGTAAGTAAGTGCAAAATTCTTAACACATTTTGTCCAATGTTGTAGCCATACAAGTATACAAATTATCACTAAGGCAGTTCAAGTACATTATAAACACCCCAAGCTCTCATAATCACTCAGAACCTGATTGATTATCTGATTGATGATGGTCTTTAACTTAAAAAAAAGTGTAGAGGTACTCACATCAGTAGTCTTCAAATAACCACAAACGTTTTGTCAGATGAACTGGAATGAATGCTGTATATTGAGTCCTTGATTCAGCTTGGCCATCAAGGCACAGACATTTTTACAGAAGTCATATTACTGTTCATAAGAAAAGTATTTAAGAACATAAGTATGGTAGTTTTTATAATCAGGCAGGTGACAGAAAAAAGTAGCTATTTTGTTTTGCAAAAAGTTCGACAACAAAATCTGAAATAAAGCACAGAGGTGCTCGTTACTGAAGCTAAAAAAAAAAAGAAAATTCCTCATCTGTAACAAATACTGTGCTATTTCAATACCACATGGGGGCAGCTCATATAACCCTTTTCTTAATATTAACCCAGGAATTCACTCTCTCACTCCAGAACCTAAAAAATCAATCATTTCAGAAACTATTTGACAAAAACTAAGTTTACAAAAAATATAAGTATGATCACTTACCGGAAGGTTTGCATGATCCAAATGAAAAAAATGGCCTGTCATTTGAATTGCATTGTCACTGTGGTGTATTCAAAACATTGAATTAGTTTTTTAGTCCGAGGATTATCAAAATTGAAGATTTGTTGGGGAACAAGTACTCCCTCAACATAGGGCGCTTTCCAGAAGTCAGAACTGCCGGCCGGACCAGTCATCTTGACAATGAAAAATGCTTTGTCTTCGATATTACGCCTTACTCGCTCCGAGACCGAGCTGTGAAATTAAAACACCTAAAGATAATCTAAACAACATAGGACAGTAAATACGGAAAACGATTTGCGATCAATCCTTATTAATCATCAGTGAATTCATGGAACCGAACTGATAGCGTTCTTTGCAAGATTTTTGCCGCAGTGTTGTTTAAAACAATCAACAGCTCAACTTCAAATGAACGTACGAAAAAGAAAATAAGAAGTGCGAAGGTCATAGTAAAAACTCAAAAGCATTAATAATATCATTGCAGACGCGTCAATTCTGACTTTTTAAAAAATAGCGAACGCTATTAAGAGGGTCTCAATGGGGTGGTGTCTTTTACGGTTATCGGCTAAAATTTTGGCTCTTTTACGGCTATCGGTTAATTTTTTTCAGTTACGGTTAACAAAAAAGTTAAAAATTAACTTCTTTTGTTTCAAAAAATTAAATATTAATTAACCTATATTTTTTGAATAAAGGTCTTCGGATCATCTCGGAATGAAATAAGCTATTCTTTCGAAAAAGTTTAACATTTGATAGATCATACTTTTTATAAAGTATTCCACTTCTAATATTATTTTACACTTAGAAATGTCAACAGTCAATTTAAAAATAATCTTTGTGAAAAAGCAAAAGCAGACACGCGAACGCCCGACTCAAGGCCGGGGCGCGACATTCATTATAACAGAAATGGCCGTTTTCACACTAGAGAAGGATTATTCGTGTGAGATGGGTTATCCGTTTGATGATTCGCGTCAGATAGGTAATACGTCTTAATTTGAAAATGGAATAGTTTTAATTTTGAATGAACAATCCGCCTAACTTTTGAAGACGGGATTATCCGTTCCAGATAGCCTGTGTACAGCCGCCCCCTCCACTCAGAAATTTCGGAGAAGGGGTGTCTGTGGGGAGGACGCGACTGTACACAGGCTAGTCCCAGACGGATGATCCATTTCTAGCTCTAGTGTGAAAACGGCCAATAACAAAATTCCCGTGTCCGGTGTTTTTAATGATAGTGAAGGACTGTACGGAACGACTGTCTGCCGATGCCTTGTCCGTAGGCCGCATTATTCCGTGCGGCTAATGCTTTTCGGGTCACGTGGTCCGAGCGAGTTCGCCACCGAAATGCCTTGACCGAGATTGCGTGGCAAGACGCCGTACAGGGACTAGGCATGGCAATGTCTACCGTAGCGTCAGAGAAAAACAGGGAAATGTTGTTTATCGGCAACGTGTTTTACAAACAGTGACATCTCTGCGTGTTGTTTTATAAGTGTTTCGAGGGCACGACCTCCGGAAAATTGCAAATATTAATCCCAAGCTTGGTTAAGGCGCTTCGCCTAACGTGCGTACAGAATCACACTAGCCGGGAAATAAAAAACGGAACCATAAGTGAGTTTAGTATCTTCCTTAAACTTGGCAAATCTAGGAAACACTTTCTTTTACGGTTAACTCTTTTTTACCCTATTTACGGCTAACGGTTAAAATTTTTCAATTTTTACGGCTATCGGCTAAATTTTTGGCCGTTTTACGCCTATCGGTTAACCCCATTGAGACCCTCTATTAAGGCCTCAGCTTAAATATAATTTATCAAGCATCGACCTGTTTAGTATGTTAAGAAGAAGGGCTAGCTAAAATGTAGTTCCTTTTTGTAACCTGACAAGTAAGCTTATCGACATCTTTCCACAAAAGGGTAAAAAATATATAAAGAGAAACCCCATTTATCGAAAGGAAAGGAGAGCACTTACCTTTTCGGCCACTCTTTGATTATTTTACTGAATGAAAACTTCATCGAAGAAAAGGATTATAAATCGATGTAGGGAAAAATAAGTCTTGTTTTTGTTCTTGTTCTCTGTTCAGCCTATACACACGACATCTCTGTCCTTGTTGTGATTGAACGAATGAAGAGAGTTTGGCAGCCGCGTTTAGAAATTCGCGCCAAAACCGTCAAAACACGGGTCAACCTCGTACCCAGGGTCTTCTCGCTTTCCAATATGGCGGCGGCGGATCGACCTTTCAGATCTTTTTGCATATGCTGATTTTTTCACCGGTTAAATTAATGAACGTATGAGGGGGACAAGCATGAAATCAGAACTGAGGTCGGAGTAAAAGAAAACTGCCTCGTACATTGCTTTGAGTTCGCAAGTGAAGTCATCACACTGTCATCATTGCAGTTCCCGTTTACCGCTATTTTACCTGTTATACAGCAGAAGTAGTTATAGTAGCAGAAGCTCAATGCCGAGTGGAAGAAAAAAGGCACGTTAAGGTGAGTACTTACGGCTGTATTTTTGGTAATTTTAATTACACTACACAATTTAATGCATGCACGAATGCAATTGCAAGGTAGCTCCTACTGTAGGTAAAAAGTTTCTCTCAGACAGGCGCCTGGCGGCCAGTCAAGGTTTTCCCATCAGTATTTTTTACGGGCGTTCTTATCTTCAGAATTGCTTCTACGGGTCAAAGAATATATAATGTGAACAACTAAAAGAACCTTGAGCGGATATTTATTGCCTCAACATAAATTCCATATCTGAGAGCTTTTCCTGAATATGAATTTAGCACAATAAAATTTCAAATTTAATAAATTCTTGTCATTCTTGACCCAGTTCTTCGGTTGGGGTGGACAGACTTACTTTAGTATGATGCTTATGATAGGGTCATCCAGTGAATGAATTTACTCTCACAGCGAGGCTGGAGTTTAAAAATAGATCTTTGCAGAATTTCCAACAAGTTTATCATTTCGCAAACAACAGTGTAATGGCTTAAATGGAACCACTAAAAGTTTGAACTGTTTCCTTACCTGAGAAGAAAAGTAGAGCTTTGTTGTTTTCTGTTGACTCGCCAAGTTTATAGCAAAAGGGTTTGTTGTGTCGTTCTTCGCATGAAGTGCTGACAAAAATGGTGGCTCGGTTGCTCGAGGTAAGACGTCGTCTTCCTGTATCATTCTTTTTTTTGTTTACTTGAAACGTGGAATTTCTGCAAACATTTCGTTTTAAATTTGTTTATCATAAATAAACTTCAATTTTTGAGCCAAAATTTTCTTGTTGGAAAACGCTGAGTTCACGAAACAGCTTCTTCTACGCGAATACACGGGATTGTAAACAATCAATCGAGCACAAAACTCAGCTACAGTAAATTGATAAACGCCTTATTGAATCCTTCCTAGGCCAAAATTTAGGTTAATTCAAAAAGCGAAGTCTTTTCTTGCCTTAAAAAAGTCAGCCCTAGGATTTTGTCGATTTTTAAAAGATTGTTCTCTTAAAAAAATGGGAAAAACACTGAGCTCACACATTATCCACTTGCTAGGAGGTGAATATTGTTGAATAGTCCGAACCAATCAGATTGCTTAAATCACCAAGATCATTGAGTGTGTATATACTAAAGAATGATATTCTTCAAATAGCAGTTCATACCTATTGGTTTTAGGCGGTAGTTTGCTTGTTTGTTCTCCATAAAATTTGAGACTGAATCTCCACCATTTTCAGTATCTCTACCAATGTAGTTAAACTATTGTGCTCCTGCTATCCCTTTTTCACAATTATCATTACTATAGCGGTTTCAACTGTTCTGATATTGGCATGTATGTCTTGCTAAACTGGTCAATGGTAGCCGGACATGAGGAATATTACCCAGAGGATTTTTAGCTCCGTAGAAACAAAGAAATATTTTGAATGAACAATTAAACAGAGATATTAACAACATTCCAGAGCTCTATTATTTTTGCTAGCTTGGTTTAAACCTTTTTTAACTTCTTGACCAAAACTATCCTATCAATGATCACAAATACAAACTAATACATCATTTTCATGTATCGTCGAACTTGACCTTCCTTGTAAAAAGGTAGTATATTTATTGTAATGAAAACCAATATGGCCACCAGCCAGCTGGTTAGGTGGTTGCAAACCAAAATGTTTCTATTGATAGAATTAGAGAGGCTGAATCATAAAACTTACTATATACATTTAATATTATTTGTGTTTACCTTGTGGGGGGGGGGGGGGGGGGGGGGTATAGTTTGAGCAAGATTTTTTTATACACTGTTGAAGTATAATTTGTCTGAAATCCCTATCCCCTATCAGATTGACTTAAAGGAAATTGCTACCATAGTCAAACCTCCACTAATGACCA